>NC_086445.1:440397662-440400162 GCF_028390025.1 Pseudophryne corroboree
CAGCGCTTGCGTGACCCGCTATGTCCTGCGGGCTGTACGCCGGCGTGATGTTGATCCCGGCTTCAGGTGCAGCAGGTGTTTGTTCTGCTCGTGTTGCGGCCGATGGTATGGCCGTGCAGAGGGCTTCCTCCTTGAAGTGTATATGTTCTCCAACTCGTTTCATGCACTTTAATGCACTTTTTCGAGGAGTAAAGTGAATAAAAAGTTCTTTTTAATAAAACCAAATAAAAAGAACTTTTTATTCACTTTACTCCTCGAAAAAGTGCATTAAAGTGCATGAAACGCGTTGGAGAACATATACACTTCAAGGAGGAAGCCCTCTGCACGGCCATACCATCGGCCGCAACACGAGCAGAACAAACACCTGCTGCACCTGAAGATGGGATCAACATCACGCCGGCGTACAGCCCGCAGGACATAGCGGGTCACGCAAGCGCTGCCAGCCCAGGACACAGCGGGACACACAAGCGCTGCCAGCCCCGCTAATAACCAAGCCGCAGAGGACAACCATCAGAGCCGCAGTGCTCCCAGCGGCTCTCAGCGCTTCCAGCAGCTCTCCCAGCGGCATTCAGCGGTCCCAGCGCCCAGTGCTCTCAGCGGCCCCGGATTAAAGCATAGGGAAAGGTAGGAAACCACGGCAATTCAGGACAAATAAAGTGTTGCTGGCTACCTCCTTCACCATATTCACTCAAAAGAGTGTAAACATTTTATCTATAATAATAATTTTTCTTTTTTACAGGTACCGCTTTTTATATATTTTTATCACTATACAAATAATGCACACATTATTTAATATCTATAGCGCTTTCTTTTAAACATCACATCAATAATCCCTAAGAAAGCAGCTTGTATCTCATTAGCGCAGTTAATTAAAATACATTTATTGCGTGCTGATTGCCTGCAGCTCTGACTCAGGCCCTAAGAGCTGACCTTTACCAAAACTGGAGTGCTGAATGTTGCATAACCCTGCATAGGAAATCCTGGTGAGCAGACATATTCATGCTAATTCAATGCGATAAGTACGTCCTAACATAAAGTCCATTTGCATTCTACTTCTGAGGTCAGGTTGCCGCTATGATGGTTGAGTAGGAGGATGGCTCAGCTCGCAACAATGCATCCAGGCATGCCGGCTTCTGCCCCCTCTCCTGCCTCCCTGATACAGTACCCTGCTGCCTAGCTATGGCTCCATGTTCCCTGCACCTGTCCTCCACCTGTACACCGAAACCCGGCACTTTTTGGGGATTATGCTTGGGGCGCTTCAGACACCCCAAGCATAATCTCCGCTAAGCAGCCCTCAGAGCCGCAATAACACATGGGATTGGGTACTTATCCCAGATCCAATGTGCATCATCCGGAAAAGGGAAATGTTTCTCCTGAAAAAAAAAGGTCTTTAATTGGATAGCCCGTTAATGACCACTGGTCAAAAATCAGCTCATTTTATGGGGGAGAAAAATTATCGGGCTAACTGCATACAGGCCTTAGAACTGGTAAAACTGATTCAATTGGGTGGTCTGTGTTACCAGTTTGGTGAATAGTAATGGCTAATGTTGAGATAAAGATTGATCTGTAAGTTGTATAAAACATTTAAAGTAATGACTTGGACACTTTTGTATGTACTGTAGTTTTTGCCAGGTGTGCATTAGGAGATGACAGCTCTTAAGATGGCATTGTTTGAAAAGGTCAAGCCTTACAAATTACACTGAGAAAGCCCATGAATAGTAACATCTATTCAGAGGTACTGTAGCTGGGACTCCCATTGTCACAGATGTGTTTGTGGATCTGGACTAGGTGGAATAGAAGGAACACGATCTGTGAGAATAGGACGGAAACTGGGAGATCTCATATGCCACTTCATGCAGTCTGGAGGACTGAGAATACAGTTCAAATCTTTATTGTCCAGGCAGGACAGTACTATGAGTACAGATACTTAAGAAATTTGGTTATACCAGGACTGCTGGGCAGATGCTGGGATTGAACCAGCTGCATAGATTTAGATGCTACGATGCGGAGCAGTATCAGCTACACAGGCTTGGATGCTGGGATGCGGACCAGTACCAGCTACACAGGCATGCATCAGGGATGCAGAGAAATACCAGCTACACAGGATTTCTGGGTTGTTGAGCAGTACCAGCTAAACAGTCTTAGATGCTGGAATGCAGCGCAGAGCGAGCTACATGGGCTTATATACTGGAATGTGGAGCAATACCAGCTGCACGGGATTGCTGGGTTACGAAGCTGTACCAGCTACACAGGCTTAAATGCTGGAGCGCAGAGCAGAACCAGCTACACAGGCTTAGATGCTGGAATGTGGAACAGAGCCAGCTACACAGACTAAGATGTTTGAATGCGGAGCAGTACCAGCTACCCAGAATTGCTGGGATTGCACCAGGACTACTTAGAACAACCACTGCAGGTTTACACTGGAATAGCACCAGTGACATAGAAGGCCAGAAAGCGCTTGGTGGAGGTTGCGCTGATAGTCTCTAGGTGAATGCAGTCA